>NC_061788.1:291998-294498 GCF_022458985.1 Mugil cephalus
CAGCCTGATCAGAGCCACTGTGTCGTATTACACGTGTTCGTGTTTCTGACTGTTTCTGACTGTTTCTGACTGTTCCTGACTGTTTCTGTGGCAGCTCTGGGGTGGAAGCTGTTTCTTTCAGTCTGTTGGTTTTGACTTTGTTTGTCCTAACAAACCCCAGGGCAGCAGTAGAGCATGTGTTGTAGACGTCCTGAGGAGATGGAAGCAGGAGCTTTTAGTGTAAATGACCCTGAACAGAGACTTTCAGGCTAAAGTTTCTCTGAAGTTAAGAAGCGTCTCTGAACCTGACCGCGTTTTAAACGTGGCTCTGTGGCCGTCCTCCCTCTCGTTTCCTCGTCGCACGGCTCGACCTCGGGTTTGTTTATGAGGCGATGAGGAAATGTTCCTGCCAGTCTGAAATCAGGGTAAACAGGCCAGTGTTTCATGGTTCGACTGGACGCTACCTGAACCACAACACAGGCTGTTTATTGTACTGATGTATGCAGGCGGGAATCAGGAGGCGACACGTACAGACAACCTGTCTGCCCGTCCCCCGTCGTCCCCCGTCCTCCCCCCGTCCTCCCCCGTCCTCCCCCGTCCTCCCCCCCGTCCTCCCCCGTCCTCCCCCCGTCCTCCCCCCGTCCTCCCCCGTCCTCCCCCGTCCTCCCCCGTCCTCCCCCCGTCCTCCCCTCTCCAGCCCGTTTGTAATCTGTTGTCAAGTGCAATAATCCAGTGGCGTATTCTCATTGTTACCTACTTTTCTGTGCGACTCAGGTACGAGAACTTTGTTAGAAGGAAACGTCCAAGTTCCTGATTCCTTGAAGTAGCTTTAAGTTCCTATAAAATGCACAATGAGCCTCATTTAGCCTCAGATGAGCTACGGCATCAACTTGTTTATCACATTTATGGTGAGATAAATTCTCATCGTGGGGATTGTTTTTGGTGGTAAACAGTGTGCGAGTAGTTATCATCACACATTCCTGCTTGTGTCAATGATCAAATGTGGTTTTTACTTTTTAGTTTTGTGTGGTGACATTATTGGTGAATGTTGACTTTATTTGCATGTTGATTTGCATGTGTGTCTGTGTTGTGTCTGAGCGCATCAATCTGTCTCAGTGGCCCTTTAATTCTACGCTAGGCTAACGGTTCTCCTCTGAATCCAGCCTTTGTGCTGAGACAGGTCGACAGTTGTTTTTAGATTCCAGTGTTTACGCTAAGCTACGTTTTTACACTTTCTACACTTTTCATCATTTTCTATAGTTTCTCCAGTTTCAGCGTATATGCTAAGTTAGGTTAACTTTTCAAATAGTTTCCAGCATTTGAGCTAAGCTAGGCTAGTAGTTTCTCCAGTTTTAGCATTTGTGCAAAGTTGCGCTAGTTATTTTATTTTTGCTTATTTTATTTTATTTTTTATATATTTTTTTGTTTATTTTACCTTCATTTACTTTCATTGTGTGTTATTTGTGTATGATTATTTTATTTGCTTTTTACATGTTCAAACTAAACTAAACTAAACTACTTGTTTCTCCAGCGTGTATATGCTAAGCTAAGCTAATCTAACAGTCACGTATTGAGTTTGTAGGAGACGGCGCTGAGTTGTCGTTGCAGCGATTAAACCCTGAACCTTTGTGTGGACTTGGGTGTGTGTGTGTGTGTGTGTGTGTGTGTGTGTGTGTGTGTGTGTGTGTGTGTGTGTGTGTGTGTGTGCGTCGTAAACAGCACTGAGGCCTAATAACTTTCCCCTGTGATTTTACGCTCCCCTCAGTAATAGACTCCCACTGTGTGTGAGTGTTGTCCTGGTATTTACAGCAGCTGGATCCAGTTAGCGCTCGGAGCCAGAGCTTCCTCGGGCCCCGGACCGGGGGCCGGGACGAGGCTGCAGCCTCTCACTGCACAGCTGTTCAGGGCCGGGGGGGGGGGGATACGTATACATGTAGATGGAGTTTATTGATAAAGCTCTGAGACCAAAGACATTAACAGAAAAGAGATGGACATGTCCCATGGCATATATGCTAAGCTAGGCTAATGGTTTCTCCAGTTTTCCTTCCTTAGCTCTTGAGTATCAGACACAGCTGATGAAGCTGAGGGTGGTGTTTCTCTCACCTGGTTTATCATCAGAAATAACTAGACTGGGACGTCTCTCTGTCTCCGTCTCTGTCTCTGTCTCTGTCTCTGTCTCTGTCTCTCCACAGTATCTACCGTTTCAGTGGCCTCTGCTGGACGTACCAGGAAGATCCACGATGAGAGACTCTGCGACTCCAACTCACCTGGTAAGACCTGTTCAACAAGACCCGGACTCTCTCACCTGTGTTCTGTTTCTAAAGGTGGAATAAAGACTAGAACTGGTCTTTGAGTAGAGCTCGGTTTTATCAGTTTAATTCAGATATATTTTGAGTTTCTAAAACTTTTTTTTCTTGTGTGAAATCGTCCTAAAGTGACGTTAGTGTCTGTGAGCGGCTGTAGTTGCTGCTGTTCGCCTGCAGGGGGCAGCAAGTCCCTTCATGTTTCCTCCTCTAACTTC